>NW_028115518.1:0-20889 GCF_964273445.1 Streptopelia decaocto | reverse complement strand
GGTCAATGGGGGTCAATGGGAGTCAATGGGGGTCAATGGGAGTCAATGGGGGTCAATGGGGATCAATGGGGTCAATGGGGATTAATGGGGTCAATGGGGGTCAATGGGAGTCAATGGGAGTCAATGGGGATCAATGGGGTCAATGGGGGTCAATGGGGGTCAATGGGGATCAATGGGGGTCAATGGGGATTAATGAGGTCAATGGGAGTCAATGGGGGTCAATGGGGGTCAATGGGGATTAATGGGGTCAATGGGAGTCAATGGGGGTCAATGGGGATCAATGGGGGTCAATGGGGGTCAATGGGGATCAATGGGGGTCAATGGGGGTCAATGGGGATTAATGGGGTCAATGGGAGTCAATGGGAGGGGAAGGTAGTGATCTATTTTCTCTGGTGACCAATGACAATACCCAATGGAATGGAAGAAGGGTGTGACACCCCATGTGGGCACGGGGACATGGGGACGTGAAATTGTGAACATGTGGACATGGATTTTGAAAATTCTGGAGAGAATTTTAAAAGCTTCAACAGAATTTCAACAATTTTGAGAGGGATTTGAAAAGTTTCAATGGGAATGGGAAGAATTGGGACAAAAATTGGAAAATTTTTAAGGGACTTTGAAAAAATTTCAACTGGAATTTTAGCCATTTTTTGACGTGAAATTGTAAACATGTGGCCATGGATTTTGAAAATTCTAGAGAGAATTTTAAAAGCTTCAAGAGAATTTCAACAATTTTGAGAGGGATTTGAAAAGTTTCAATGGGAATGGGAAGAATTGGGACAAAAATTGGAAAATTTTTAAGGGACTTTGAAAAAATTTCAACTGGAATTTTAGACATTTTTTGACGTGAAATTGTGAACATGTTGAAGTGGATTTTGAAAATTCTAGAGAGAATTTTAAAAGCTTCAAGAGAATTTCAACAATTTTGAGAGGGATTTGAAAAGTTTCAATGGGAATGGGAAGAATTGGGACAAAAATTGGAAAATTTTTCAGGGACTTTGAAAAAATTTCAACTGGAATTTTGGCCATTTTTTGACGTGAAATTGTAAACATGTGGCCATGGATTTTGAAAATTCTAGAGAGAATTTTAAAAGCTTTAACAGAATTTCTACAATTTTGAGAGGGATTTGAAAAGTTTCAATGGGAATGGGAAGAATTGGGACAAAAATTGGAAAATTTTTAAGGGACTTTGAAAAAATTTCAACTGGAATTTTAGCAAATTTTTATATGAAATTGTAAACATGTGGACATGGATTTTGAAAATTCTAGAGAGAATTTTAAAAGCTTCAAGAGAATTTCAACAATGTTGAGAGGGATTTGAAAAGTTTCAATGGGAATGGGAAGAATTGGGACAAAAATTGGAAAATTTTTAAGGGACTTTGAAAAAATTTCAACTGGAATTTTAGCCATTTTTTGACGTGAAATTGTAAACATGTGGACATGGATTTTGAAAATTCTAGAGAGAATTTTAAAAGCTTCAAGAGAATTTCAACAATTTGGAGAGGGATTTGAAAAGTTTCAATGGGAATGGGAAGAATTGGGACAAAAATTGGAAAATTTTTAAGGGACTTTGAAAAAATTTCAACTGGAATTTTAGCCATTTTTTGACGTGGAATTGTAAACATGTGGACATGGATTTTGAAAATTCTAGAGAGAATTTTAAAAGCTTCAACAGAATTTCAACAATTCTGAGAGGGATTTGAAAAGTTTCAATGGGAATGGGAAGAATTGGGACAAAAATTGGAAAATTTTTAAGGGACTTTGAAAAAATTTCAACTGGAATTTTAGCAATTTTTTGACGTGAAATTGTAAACATGTGGACATGGATTTTGAAAATTCTAGAGAGAATTTTAAAAGCTTCAACAGAATTTCAACAATTCTGAGAGGGATTTGAAAAGTTTCAATGGGAATGGGAAGAATTGGGACAAAAATTGGAAAATTTTTAAGGGACTTTGAAAAAATTTCAACTGGAATTTTAGGCATTTTTTGACGTGAAATTGTAAACATGTGGACATGGATTTTGAAAATTCTAGAGAGAATTTTAAAAGCTTCAACAGAATTTCAACAATTTTGAGAGGGATTTGAAAAGTTTCAATGGGAATGGGAAGAATTGGGACAAAAATTGGAAAATTTTTAAGGGACTTTGAAAAAATTTCAACTGGAATTTTAGCCATTTTTTGACGTGAAATTGTAAACATGTGGCCATGGATTTTGAAAATTCTAGAGAGAATTTTAAAAGCTTCAACAGAATTTCAACAATGTTGAGAGGGATTTGAAAAGTTTCAATGGGAATGGGAAGAATTGGGACAAAAATTGGAAAATTTTTAAGGGACTTTGAAAAAATTTCAACTGGAATTTTAGCCATTTTTTGATGTGAAATTGTAAACATGTGGACATGGATTTTGAAAATTCTAGAGAGAATTCTAAAAGCTTCAACAGAATTTCAACAATTTTGAGAGGGATTTGAAAAGTTTCAATGGGAATGGGAAGAATTGGGACAAAAATTGGAAAATTTTTAAGGGACTTTGAAAAAATTTCAACTGGAATTTTAGCCATTTTTTGACGTGAAATTGTAAACATGTGGACATGGATTTTGAAAATTTTAGAGAGAATTTTAAAAGCTTCAACAGAATTTCAACAATTTTGAGAGGGATTTGAAAAGTTTCAATGGGAATGGGAAGAATTGGGACAAAAATTGGAAAATTTTTAAGGGACTTTGAAAAAATTTCCACTGGAATTTTAGCCATTTTTTGACGTGAAATTGTAAACATGTGGACATGGATTTTGAAAATTCTAGAGAGAATTTTAAAAGCTTCAACAGAATTTCAACAATTTTGAGAGGGATTTGAAAAGTTTCAATGGGAATGGGAAGAATTGGGACAAAAATTGGAAAATTTGGAAAGGGACTTTGAAAAAATTTCAACTGGAATTTTAGCCATTTTTTGACGTGAAATTGTAAACATGTGGACATGGATTTTGAAAATTCTAGAGAGAATTTTAAAAGCTTCAACAGAATTTCAACAATTCTGAGAGGGATTTGAAAAGTTTCAATGGGAATGGGAAGAATTGGGACAAAAATTGGAAAATTTTTAAGGGACTCTGAAAAAATTTCAACTGGAATTTTAGCCATTTTTTGACGTGAAATTGTAAACATGTGGACATGGATTTTGAAAATTCTAGAGAGAATTCTAAAAGCTTCAACAGAATTTCAACAATGTTGAGAGGGATTTGAAAAGTTTCAATGGGAATGGGAAGAATTGGGACAAAAATTGGAAAATTTTTAAGGGACTTTGAAAAAATTTCAACTGGAATTTTAGCCATTTTTTGACGTGGAATTGTAAACATGTGGACATGGATTTTGAAAATTCCAGAGAGAATTTTAAAAGCTTCAAGAGAATTTCAACAATTTTGAGAGGGATTTGAAAAGTTTCAATGGGAATGGGAAGAATTGGGACAAAAATTGGAAAATTTTTAAGGGACTTTGAAAAAATTTCAACTGGAATTTTAGCCATTTTTTGACGTGAAATTGTAAACATGTGGACATGGATTTTGAAAATTCTAGAGAGAATTTTAAAAGCTTCAAGAGAATTTCAACAATTTTGAGAGGGATTTGAAAAGTTTCAATGGGAATGGGAAGAATTGGGACAAAAATTGGAAAATTTTTAAGGGACTTTGAAAAAATTTCAACTGGAATTTTAGCCATTTTTTGACGTGAAATTGTAAACATGTGGACATGGATTTTGAAAATTCTAGAGAGAATTCTAAAAGCTTCAACAGAATTTCAACAATTTTGAGAGGGATTTGAAAAGTTTCAATGGGAATGGGAAGAATTGGGACAAAAATTGGAAAATTTTTAAGGGACTTTGAAAAAATTTCAACTGGAATTTTAGCCATTTTTTGACGTGGAATTGTAAACATGTGGACATGGATTTTGAAAATTCTAGAGAGAATTTTAAAAGCTTCAAGAGAATTTCAACAATTTTGAGAGGGATTTGAAAAGTTTCAATGGGAATGGGAAGAATTGGGACAAAAATTGGAAAATTTTTAAGGGACTTTGAAAAAATTTCAACTGGAATTTTAGCCATTTTTTGACGTGAAATTGTAAACATGTGGACATGGATTTTGAAAATTCTAGAGAGAATTTTAAAAGCTTCAACAGAATTTCAACAATTCTGAGAGGGATTTGAAAAGTTTCAATGGGAATGGGAAGAATTGGGACAAAAATTGGAAAATTTTGAAGGGACTTTGAAAAAATTTCAACTGGAATTTTAGCCATTTTTTGACGTGAAATTGTAAACATGTGGCCATGGATTTTGAAAATTCTAGAGAGAATTTTAAAAGCTTCAACAGAATTTCAACAATTTTGAGAGGGATTTGAAAAGTTTCAATGGGAATGGGAAGAATTGGGACAAAAATTGGAAAATTTTTAAGGGACTTTGAAAAAATTTCAACTGGAATTTTAGCCATTTTTTGACGTGAAATTGTAAACATGTGGACATGGATTTTGAAAATTCTGGAGAGAATTTTAAAAGCTTCAACAGAATTTCAACAATTTTGAGAGGGATTTGAAAAGTTTCAATGGGAATGGGAAGAATTGGGACAAAAATTGGAAAATTTGGAAAGGGACTTTGAAAAAATTTCAACTGGAATTTTAGCCATTTTTTGACGTGAAATTGTAAACATGTGGACATGGATTTTGAAAATTCTAGAGAGAATTTTAAAAGCTTCAACAGAATTTCAACAATTCTGAGAGGGATTTGAAAAGTTTCAATGGGAATGGGAAGAATTGGGACAAAAATTGGAAAATTTTTAAGGGACTTTGAAAAAATTTCAACTGGAATTTTAGCCATTTTTTGACGTGGAATTGTAAACATGTGGACATGGATTTTGAAAATTCTAGAGAGAATTTTAAAAGCTTCAACAGAATTTCAACAATTCTGAGAGGGATTTGAAAAGTTTCAATGGGAATGGGAAGAATTGGGACAAAAATTGGAAAATTTTTAAGGGACTTTGAAAAAATTTCAACTGGAATTTTAGCCATTTTTTGACGTGAAATTGTAAACATGTGGACATGGATTTTGAAAATTCTAGAGAGAATTTTAAAAGCTTCAACAGAATTTCAACAATTCTGAGAGGGATTTGAAAAGTTTCAATGGGAATGGGAAGAATTGGGACAAAAATTGGAAAATTTTTAAGGGACTTTGAAAAAATTTCAACTGGAATTTTAGCCATTTTTTGACGTGAAATTGTAAACATGTGGACATGGATTTTGAAAATTCTAGAGAGAATTTTAAAAGCTTCAACAGAATTTCAACAATTTTGAGAGGGATTTGAAAAGTTTCAATGGGAATGGGAAGAATTGGGACAAAAATTGGAAAATTTTTAAGGGACTTTGAAAAAATTTCAACTGGAATTTTAGCCATTTTTTGACGTGAAATTGTAAACATGTGGACATGGATTTTGAAAATTCTAGAGAGAATTCTAAAAGCTTCAAGAGAATTTCAACAATTTTGAGAGGGATTTGAAAAGTTTCAATGGGAATGGGAAGAATTGGGACAAAAATTGGAAAATTTTGAAGGGACTTTGAAAAAATTTCAACTGGAATTTTAGCCATTTTTTGACGTGAAATTGTAAACATGTGGACATGGATTTTGAAAATTCTAGAGAGAATTTTAAAAGCTTCAACAGAATTTCAACAATTCTGAGAGGGATTTGAAAAGTTTCAATGGGAATGGGAAGAATTGGGACAAAAATTGGAAAATTTTTAAGGGACTTTGAAAAAGTTTCAACTGGAATTTTAGCCATTTTTTGACGTGAAATTGTAAACATGTGGACATGGATTTGAAAATTCTAGAGAGAATTTTAAAAGCTTCAACAGAATTTCAACAATTCTGAGAGGGATTTGAAAAGTTTCAATGGGAATGGGAAGAATTGGGACAAAAATTGGAAAATTTTTAAGGGACTTTGAAAAAATTTCAACTGGAAGTTTAGCCATTTTTTGACGTGAAATTGTAAACATGTGGACATGGATTTTGAAAATTCTAGAGAGAATTCTAAAAGCTTCAACAGAATTTCAACAATTCTGAGAGGGATTTGAAAAGTTTCAATGGGAATGGGAAGAATTGGGACAAAAATTGGAAAATTTTTAAGGGACTTTGAAAAAATTTCAACTGGATTTTAGCCATTTTTTGACGTGAAATTGTAAACATGTGGACATGGATTTTGAAAATTCTAGAGAGAATTTTAAAAGCTTCAACAGAATTTCAACAATTTTGAGAGGGATTTGAAAAGTTTCAATGGGAATGGGAAGAATTGGGACAAAAATTGGAAAATTTTTAAGGGACTTTGAAAAAGTTTCAACTGGAATTTTAGCCATTTTTTGACGTGAAATTGTAAACATGTGGACATGGATTTTGAAAATTCTAGAGAGAATTCTAAAAGCTTCAACAGAATTTCAACAATGTTGAGAGGGATTTGAAAAGTTTCAATGGGAATGGGAAGAATTGGGACAAAAATTGGAAAATTTTTAAGGGACTTTGAAAAAATTTCAACTGGAATTTTAGCCATTTTTTGACGTGAAATTGTAAACATGTGGCCATGGATTTTGAAAATTCTAGAGAGAATTTTAAAAGCTTCAACAGAATTTCAACAATTTTGAGAGGGATTTGAAAAGTTTCAATGGGAATGGGAAGAATTGGGACAAAAATTGGAAAATTTTTAAGGGACTTTGAAAAAGTTTCAACTGGAATTTTAGCCATTTTTTGACGTGAAATTGTAAACATGTGGACATGGATTTTGAAAATTCTAGAGAGAATTTTAAAAGCTTCAACAGAATTTCAACAATTTTGAGAGGGATTTGAAAAGTTTCAATGGGAATGGGAAGAATTGGGACAAAAATTGGAAAATTTTTAAGGGACTTTGAAAAAATTTCAACTGGAATTTTAGCCATTTTTTGACGTGAAATTGTAAACATGTGGACATGGATTTTGAAAATTCTAGAGAGAATTTTAAAAGCTTCAACAGAATTTCAACAATTCTGAGAGGGATTTGAAAAGTTTCAATGGGAATGGGAAGAATTGGGACAAAAATTGGAAAATTTTTAAGGGACTTTGAAAAAGTTTCAACTGGAATTTTAGCAATTTTTTGACGTGAAATTGTAAACATGTGGACATGGATTTGAAAATTCTAGAGAGAATTTTAAAAGCTTCAACAGAATTTCAACAATTCTGAGAGGGATTTGAAAAGTTTCAATGGGAATGGGAAGAATTGGGACAAAAATTGGAAAATTTTTAAGGGACTTTGAAAAAATTTCAACTGGAAGTTTAGCCATTTTTTGACGTGAAATTGTAAACATGTGGACATGGATTTTGAAAATTCTAGAGAGAATTTTAAAAGCTTCAACAGAATTTCAACAATTCTGAGAGGGATTTGAAAAGTTTCAATGGGAATGGGAAGAATTGGGACAAAAATTGGAAAATTTTTAAGGGACTTTGAAAAAATTTCAACTGGATTTTAGCCATTTTTTGACGTGAAATTGTAAACATGTGGACATGGATTTTGAAAATTCTAGAGAGAATTTTAAAAGCTTCAACAGAATTTCAACAATTCTGAGAGGGATTTGAAAAGTTTCAATGGGAATGGGAAGAATTGGGACAAAAATTGGAAAATTTTTAAGGGACTTTGAAAAAATTTCAACTGGATTTTAGCCATTTTTTGACGTGAAATTGTAAACATGTGGACATGGATTTTGAAAATTCTAGAGAGAATTCTAAAAGCTTCAACAGAATTTCAACAATGTTGAGAGGGATTTGAAAAGTTTCAATGGGAATGGGAAGAATTGGGACAAAAATTGGAAAATTTTTAAGGGACTTTGAAAAAATTTCAACTGGAATTTTAGCCATTTTTTGACGTGAAATTGTAAACATGTGGACATGGATTTTGAAAATTCTAGAGAGAATTTTAAAAGCTTCAACAGAATTTCGACAATTTTGAGAGGGATTTGAAAAGTTTCAATGGGAATGGGAAGAATTGGGACAAAAATTGGAAAATTTTTCAGGGACTTTGAAAAAATTTCAACTGGAATTTTAGCCATTTTTTGACGTGAAATTGTAAACATGTGGACATGGATTTTGAAAATTCTAGAGAGAATTCTAAACGCTTCAACAGAATTTCAACAATTTTGAGAGGGATTTGAAAAGTTTCAATGGGAATGGGAAGAATTGGGACAAAAATTGGAAAATTTTTAAGGGACTTTGAAAAAATTTCAACTGGAATTTTAGCCATTTTTTTATGTGAAATTGTAAACATGTGGACATGGATTTTGAAAATTCTAGAGAGAATTTTAAAAGCTTCAACAGAATTTCAACAATGTTGAGAGGGATTTGAAAAGTTTCAATGGGAATGGGAAGAATTGGGACAAAAATTGGAAAATTTTTAAGGGACTTTGAAAAAATTTCAACTGGAATTTTAGCCATTTTTTGACGTGAAATTGTAAACATGTGGACATGGATTTTGAAAATTCTAGAGAGAATTTTAAAAGCTTCAACAGAATTTCAACAATTTTGAGAGGGATTTGAAAAGTTTCAATGGGAATGGGAAGAATTGGGACAAAAATTGGAAAATTTTTAAGGGACTTTGAAAAAATTTCAACTGGAATTTTAGCAATTTTTTGACGTGAAATTGTAAACATGTGGACATGGATTTTGAAAATTCTAGAGAGAATTTTAAAAGCTTCAACAGAATTTCAACAATTCTGAGAGGGATTTGAAAAGTTTCAATGGGAATGGGAAGAATTGGGACAAAAATTGGAAAATTTTGAAGGGACTTTGAAAAAATTTCAACTGGATTTTAGCCATTTTTTGACGTGAAATTGTAAACATGTGGACATGGATTTTGAAAATTCTAGAGAGAATTCTAAAAGCTTCAACAGAATTTCAACAATGTTGAGAGGGATTTGAAAAGTTTCAATGGGAATGGGAAGAATTGGGACAAAAATTGGAAAATTTTTAAGGGACTTTGAAAAAGTTTCAACTGGAATTTTAGCCATTTTTTTATGTGAAATTGTAAACATGTGGACATGGATTTTGAAAATTCTAGAGAGAATTTTAAAAGCTTCAACAGAATTTCAACAATTCTGAGAGGGATTTGAAAAGTTTCAATGGGAATGGGAAGAATTGGGACAAAAATTGGAAAATTTTTAAGGGACTTTGAAAAAATTGCAACTGGAATTTTAGCCATTTTTTGACGTGAAATTGTAAACATGTGGACATGGATTTTGAAAATTCTAGAGAGAATTTTAAAAGCTTCAACAGAATTTCAACAATGTTGAGAGGGATTTGAAAAGTTTCAATGGGAATGGGAAGAATTGGGACAAAAATTGGAAAATTTTTAAGGGACTTTGAAAAAATTTCAACTGGAATTTTAGCCATTTTTTGACGTGAAATTGTAAACATGTGGACATGGATTTTGAAAATTCTAGAGAGAATTTCAAAAGCTTCAACAGAATTTCAACAATTCTGAGAGGGATTTGAAAAGTTTCAATGGGAATGGGAAGAATTGGGACAAAAATTGGAAAATTTTTAAGGGACTTTGAAAAAGTTTCAACTGGAATTTTAGCCATTTTTTGACGTGAAATTGTAAACATGTGGACATGGATTTGAAAATTCTAGAGAGAATTTTAAAAGCTTCAACAGAATTTCAACAATGTTGAGAGGGATTTGAAAAGTTTCAATGGGAATGGGAAGAATTGGGACAAAAATTGGAAAATTTTTAAGGGACTTTGAAAAAATTTCAACTGGAATTTTAGCCATTTTTTGACGTGAAATTGTAAACATGTGGACATGGATTTTGAAAATTCTAGAGAGAATTTTAAAAGCTTCAACAGAATTTCAACAATTCTGAGAGGGATTTGAAAAGTTTCAATGGGAATGGGAAGAATTGGGACAAAAATTGGAAAATTTTTAAGGGACTTTGAAAAAATTTCAACTGGATTTTAGCCATTTTTTGACGTGAAATTGTAAACATGTGGACATGGATTTTGAAAATTCTAGAGAGAATTCTAAAAGCTTCAACAGAATTTCAACAATTCTGAGAGGGATTTGAAAAGTTTCAATGGGAATGGGAAGAATTGGGACAAAAATTGGAAAATTTTTAAGGGACTTTGAAAAAATTTCAACTGGAATTTTAGCCATTTTTTGACGTGAAATTGTAAACATGTGGACATGGATTTTGAAAATTCTAGAGAGAATTTTAAAAGCTTCAACAGAATTTCAACAATTTTGAGAGGGATTTGAAAAGTTTCAATGGGAATGGGAAGAATTGGGACAAAAATTGGAAAATTTTTAAGGGACTTTGAAAAAATTTCAACTGGAATTTTAGCCATTTTTTGACGTGAAATTGTAAACATGTGGACATGGATTTTGAAAATTCTAGAGAGAATTTTAAAAGCTTCAAGAGAATTTCAACCATTTGGAGAGGGATTTGAAAAGTTTCAATGGGAATGGGAAGAATTGGGACAAAAATTGGAAAATTTTTAGGGGACTTTGAAAAAATTTCAACTGGAATTTTAGCCATTTTTTAATGTGAAATTGTAAACATGTGGACATGGATTTTGAAAATTCTAGAGAGAATTTTAAAAGCTTCAAGAGAATTTCAACAATTTTGAGAGGGATTTGAAAAGTTTCAATGGGAATGGGAAGAATTGGGACAAAAATTGGAAAATTTTTAAGGGACTTTGAAAAAATTTCAACTGGAATTTTAGCCATTTTTTGACGTGAAATTGTAAACATGTGGACATGGATTTTGAAAATTCTAGAGAGAATTTTAAAAGCTTCAAGAGAATTTCAACCATTTTGAGAGGGATTTGAAAAGTTTCAATGGGAATGGGAAGAATTGGGACAAAAATTGGAAAATTTTTAAGGGACTTTGAAAAAATTTCAACTGGAATTTTAGCCATTTTTTGACGTGAAATTGTAAACATGTGGACATGGATTTTGAAAATTCTAGAGAGAATTTTAAAAGCTTCAAGAGAATTTCAACAATTTTGAGAGAGATTTGAAAAGTTTCAATGGGAATGGGAAGAATTGGGACAAAAATTGGAAAATTTTTAAGGGACTTTGAAAAAATTTCAACTGGAATTTTAGCCATTTTTGACGTGAAATTGTAAACATGTGGACATGGATTTTGAAAATTCTCGAGAGAATTTTAAAAGCTTCAAGAGAATTTCAAGAATTTTGAGAGGGATTTGAAAAGTTTCAATGGGAATGGGAAGAATTGGGACAAAAATTTGAAAATTTTTCAGGGACTTTGAAAAAATTTCAACTGGAATTTTAGCCATTTTTTGACGTGAAATTGTAAACATGTGGACATGGATTTTGAAAATTCTAGAGAGAATTTTAAAAGCTTCAAGAGAATTACAACAATTTTGAGAGAGATTTGAAAAGTTTCAATGGGAATGGGAAGAATTGGGACAAAAATTGGAAAATTTTTAAGGGACTTTGAAAAAATTTCAACTGGAATTTTAGCCATTTTTTGACGTGAAATTATAAACATGTGGACATGGATTTTGAAAATTCTAGAGAGAATTTTAAAAGCTTCAAGAGAATTTCAACAATTTTGAGAGGGATTTGAAAAGTTTCAATGGGAATAGGAAGAATTGGGACAAAAATTGGAAAATTTTTAAGGGACTTTGAAAAAATTTCAAGTGGAATTTTAGCATTTTTTGACATGAAATTGTAAACATGTGGACATGGATTTTGAAAATTCTAGAGAGAATTTTAAAAGCTTCAAGAGAATTTCAACAATTTTGAGAGGGATTTGAAAAGTTTCAATGGGAATGGGAAGAATTGGGACAAAAATTGGAAAATTTTTAAGGGACTTTGAAAAAATTTCAACTGGAATTTTAGCCATTTTTTGACGTGAAATTGTAAACATGTGGACATGGATTTTGAAAATTTTAGAGAGAATTTTAAAAGCTTCAAGAGAATTTCAACAATTTTGAGAGGGATTTGAAAAGTTTCAATGGGAATAGGAAGAATTGGGACAAAAATTGGAAAATTTTTAAGGGACTTTGAAAAAATTTCAACTGGAATTTTAGTTATTTTTTGACGTGAAATTGTAAACATGTGGACATGGATTTTGAAAATTCTAGAGAGAATTTTAAAAGCTTCAAGAGAATTTCAACAATTTTGAGAGGGATTTGAAAAGTTTCAATGGGAATGGGAAGAATTGGGACAAAAATTGGAAAATTTTTAAGGGACTTTGAAAAAATTTCAACTGGAATTTTAGCCATTTTTTGACGTGAAATTGTAAACATGTGGACATGGATTTTGAAAATTCTAGAGAGCATTTTAAAAGCTTCAAGAGAATTTCAACAATTTTGAGAGAGATTTGAAAAGTTTCAATGGGAATGGGAAGAATTGGGACAAAAATTGGAAAATTTTTAAGGGACTTTGAAAAAATTTCAGCTGGAATTTTAGCATTTTTGACGTGAAATTGTAAACATGTGGACATGGATTTTGAAAATTCTAGAGAGAATTTTAAAAGCTTCAAGAGAATTTCAACAATTTTGAGAGAGATTTGAAAAGTTTCAATGGGAATGGGAAGAATTGGGACAAAAATTGGAAAATTTTGAAGGGACTTTGAAAAAATTTCAGCTGGAATTTTAGCATTTTTGACGTGAAATTGTAAACATGTGGACATGGATTTTGAAAATTCTGGAGAGAATTTTAAAAGCTTCAAGAGAATTTCAACAATTTTGAGAGAGATTTGAAAAGTTTCAATGGGAATGGGAAGAATTGGGACAAAAATTGGAAAATTTTTAAGGGACTTTGAAAAAATTTCAACTGGAATTTTAGCCATTTTTTGACGTGAAATTGTAAACATGTGGACATGGATTTTGAAAATTCTAGAGAGAATTTTAAAAGGTTCAAGAGAATTTCAAGAATTTTGAGAGGGATTTGAAAAGTTTCAATGGGAATGGGAAGAATTGGGACAAAAATTGGAAAATTTTTCAGGGACTTTGAAAAAATTTCCACTGGAATTTTAGCCATTTTTTGACGTGAAATTGTAAACATGTGGACATGGATTTTGAAAATTTTAGAGAGAATTTTAAAAGCTTCAAGAGAATTTCAACAATTTTGAGAGGGATTTGAAAAGTTTCAATGGGAATAGGAAGAATTGGGACAAAAATTGGAAAATTTTTAAGGGACTTTGAAAAAATTTCAACTGGAATTTTAGAATTTTTTGACGTGAAATTGTAAACATGTGGACATGGATTTTGAAAATTCTAGAGAGAATTTTAAAAGCTTCAAGAGAATTTCAACAATTTTGAGAGAGATTTGAAAAGTTTCAATGGGAATGGGAAGAATTGGGACAAAAATTGGAAAATTTTTAAGGGACTTTGAAAAAATTTCAGCTGGAATTTTAGCATTTTTGACGTGAAATTGTAAACATGTGGACATGGATTTTGAAAATTCTAGAGAGAATTTCAAAAGCTTCAAGAGAATTTCAACAATTTTGAGAGAGATTTGAAAAGTTTGAATGGGAATGGGAAGAATTGGGACAAAAATTGGAAAATTTTTAAGGGACTTTGAAAAAATTTCAGCTGGAATTTTAGCATTTTTGACGTGAAATTGTAAACATGTGGACATGGATTTTGAAAATTCTAGAGAGAATTTCAAAAGCTTCAAGAGAATTTCAACAATTTTGAGAGAGATTCGAAAAGTTTCAATGGGAATGGGAAGAATTGGGACAAAAATTGGAAAATTTTTAAGGGACTTTGAAAAAATTTCAACTGGAATTTTAGCCATTTTTTGACGTGAAATTGTAAACATGTGGACATGGATTTTGAAAATTCTAGAGAGAATTTTAAAAGCTTCAAGAGGATTTCAACAATTTTGAGAGGGATTTGAAAAGTTTCAATGGGAATGGGAAGAATTGGGACAAAAATTGGAAAATTTTTAAGGGACTTTGAAAAAATTTCCACTGGAATTTTAGCCATTTTTTGACGTGAAATTGTAAACATGTGGACATGGATTTTGAAAATTCTAGAGAGAATTTTAAAAGCTTCAAGAGAATTTCAACAATTTTGAGAGGGATTTGAAAAGTTTCAATGGGAATGGGAAGAATTGGGACAAAAATTGGAAAATTTTTAAGGGACTTTGAAAAAATTTCAGCTCGAATTTTAGCATTTTTTGACGTGAAATTGTAAACATGTGGACATGGATTTTGAAAATTCTAGAGAGAATTTTAAAAGCTTCAAGAGAATTTCAACAATTTTGAGAGGGATTTGAAAAGTTTCAATGGGAATGGGAAGAATTGGGACAAAAATTGGAAAATTTTTAAGGGACTTTGAAAAAATTTCCACTGGAATTTTAGCCATTTTTTGACGTGAAATTGTAAACATGTGGACATGGATTTTGAAAATTCTAGAGAGAATTTTAAAAGCTTCAAGAGAATTTCAACAATTTTGAGAGGGATTTGAAAAGTTTCAATGGGAATGGGAAGAATTGGGACAAAAATTGGAAAATTTTTCAGGGACTTTGAAACAATTTCAACTGGAATTTTAGCCATTTTTTTTACGTGAAATTGTAAACATGTGGACATGGATTTTGAAAATTCTTGAGAGAATTTTAAAAGCTTCAAGAGAATTTCAACAATGTTGAGAGGGATTTGAAAAGTTTCAATGGGAATGGGAAGAATTGGGACAAAAATTGGAAAATTTTTCAGGGACTTTGAAAAAATTTCAGCTGGAATTTTAGCATTTTTGACGTGAAATTGTAAACATGTGGACATGGATTTTGAAAATTCTAGAGAGAATTTTAAAAGCTTCAAGAGAATTTCAACAATTTTGAGAGGGATTTGAAAAGTTTCAATGGGAATGGGAAGAATTGGGACAAAAATTGGAAAATTTTTAAGGGACTTTGAAACAATTTCAACTGGAATTTTAGCCATTTTTTGACGTGAAATTGTAAACATGTGGACATGGATTTTGAAAATTCTAGAGAGAATTTTAAAAGCTTCAAGAGAATTTCAACAATTTTGAGAGGGATTTGAAAAGTTTCAATGGGAATGGGAAGAATTGGGACAAACATTGGAAAATTTTTAAGGGACTTTGAAAAAATTTCAGCTGGAATTTTAGCATTTTTGACGTGAAATTGTAAACATGTGGACATGGATTTTGAAAATTCTCGAGAGAATTTTAAAAGCTTCAAGAGAATTTCAACAATGTTGAGAGGGATTTGAAAAGTTTCAATGGGAATGGGAAGAATTGGGACAAAAATTGAAAAATTTTGAAGGGACTTTGAAAAAATTTCAACTGGAATTTTAGCCATTTTTTGACGTGAAATTGTAAACATGTGGACATGGATTTTGAAAATTCTAGAGAGAATTTTAAAAGCTTCAAGAGAATTTCAACAATTTTGAGAGGGATTTGAAAAGTTTCAATGGGAATGGGAAGAATTGGGACAAAAATTGGAAAATTTTTAAGGGACTTTGAAAAAATTTCAACTGGAATTTTAGCCATTTTTTGACGTGAAATTGTAAACATGTGGACATGGATTTTGAAAATTCTAGAGAGAATTTTAAAAGCTTCAAGAGAATTTCAACCATTTTGAGAGGGATTTGAAAAGTTTCAATGGGAATGGGAAGAATTGGGACAAAAATTGGAAAATTTTTAAGGGACTTTGAAAAAATTTCAACTGGAATTTTAGCCATTTTTTGACGTGAAATTGTAAACATGTGGACATGGATTTTGAAAATTCTAGAGAGAATTTTAAAAGCTTCAAGAGAATTTCAACAATTTTGAGAGAGATTTGAAAAGTTTCAATGGGAATGGGAAGAATTGGGACAAAAATTGGAAAATTTTTAAGGGACTTTGAAAAAATTTCAACTGGAATTTTAGCCATTTTTGACGTGAAATTGTAAACATGTGGACATGGATTTTGAAAATTCTCGAGAGAATTTTAAAAGCTTCAAGAGAATTTCAAGAATTTTGAGAGGGATTTGAAAAGTTTCAATGGGAATGGGAAGAATTGGGACAAAAATTTGAAAATTTTTCAGGGACTTTGAAAAAATTTCAACTGGAATTTTAGCCATTTTTTGACGTGAAATTGTAAACATGTGGACATGGATTTTGAAAATTCTAGAGAGAATTTTAAAAGCTTCAAGAGAATTTCAACAATTTGGAGAGGGATTTGAAAAGTTTCAATGGGAATGGGAAGAATTGGGACAAACATTGGAAAATTTTTAAGGGACTTTGAAAAAATTTCAGCTGGAATTTTAGCATTTTTGACGTGAAATTGTAAACATGTGGACATGGATTTTGAAAATTCTCGAGAGAATTTTAAAAGCTTCAAGAGAATTTCAACAATGTTGAGAGGGATTTGAAAAGTTTCAATGGGAATGGGAAGAATTGGGACAAAAATTGAAAAATTTTGAAGGGACTTTGAAAAAATTTCAACTGGAATTTTAGCCATTTTTTGACGTGAAATTGTAAACATGTGGACATGGATTTTGAAAATTCTAGAGAGAATTTTAAAAGCTTCAAGAGAATTTCAACAATTTTGAGAGGGATTTGAAAAGTTTCAATGGGAATGGGAAGAATTGGGACAAAAATTTGAAAATTTTTCAGGGACTTTGAAAAAATTTCAACTGGAATTTTAGCCATTTTTTGACGTGAAATTGTAAACATGTGGACATGGATTTTGAAAATTCTAGAGAGAATTTTAAAAGCTTCAAGAGAATTACAACAATTTTGAGAGAGATTTGAAAAGTTTCAATGGGAATGGGAAGAATTGGGACAAAAATTGGAAAATTTTTAAGGGACTTTGAAAAAATTTCAACTGGAATTTTAGCCATTTTTTGACGTGAAATTATAAACATGTGGACATGGATTTTGAAAATTCTAGAGAGAATTTTAAAAGCTTCAAGAGAATTTCAACAATTTTGAGAGGGATTTGAAAAGTTTCAATGGGAATGGGAAGAATTGGGACAAAAATTGGAAAATTTTTAAGGGACTTTGAAAAAATTTCAACTGGAATTTTAGCCATTTTTTGACGTGAAATTGTAAACATGTGGACATGGATTTTGAAAATTTTAGAGAGAATTTTAAAAGCTTCAAGAGAATTTCAACAATTTTGAGAGGGATTTGAAAAGTTTCAATGGGAATAGGAAGAATTGGGACAAAAATTGGAAAATTTTTAAGGGACTTTGAAAAAATTTCAACTGGAATTTTAGAATTTTTTGACGTGAAATTGTAAACATGTGGACATGGATTTTGAAAATTCTAGAGAGAATTTTAAAAGCTTCAAGAGAATTACAACAATTTTGAGAGAGATTTGAAAAGTTTCAATGGGAATGGGAAGAATTGGGACAAAAATTGGAAATTTTTAAGGGACTTTGAAAAAATTTCAACTGGAATTTTAGCCATTTTTTGACGTGAAATTGTAAACATGTGGACATGGATTTTGAAAATTCTAGAGAGAATTTTAAAAGCTTCAAGAGAATTTCAACAATTTTGAGAGAGATTTGAAAAGTTTCAATGGGAATGGGAAGAATTGGGACAAAAATTGGAAAATTTTTAAGGGACTTTGAAAAAATTTCAGCTGGAATTTTAGCATTTTTGACGTGAAATTGTAAACATGTGGACATGGATTTTGAAAATTCTAGAGAGAATTTTAAAAGCTTCAAGAGAATTTCAACAATTTTGAGAGAGATTTGAAAAGTTTCAATGGGAATGGGAAGAATTGGGACAAAAATTGGAAAATTTTGAAGGGACTTTGAAAAAATTTCAGCTGGAATTTTAGCATTTTTGACGTGAAATTGTAAACATGTGGACATGGATTTTGAAAATTCTGGAGAGAATTTTAAAAGCTTCAAGAGAATTTCAACAATTTTGAGAGAGATTTGAAAAGTTTCAATGGGAATGGGAAGAATTGGGACAAAAATTGGAAAATTTTTAAGGGACTTTGAAAAAATTTCAACTGGAATTTTAGCCATTTTTTGACGTGAAATTGTAAACATGTGGACATGGATTTTGAAAATTCTAGAGAGAATTTTAAAAGCTTCAAGAGAATTTCAACCATTTTGAGAGGGATTTGAAAAGTTTCAATGGGAATGGGAAGAATTGGGACAAAAATTGGAAAATTTTTAAGGGACTTTGAAACAATTTCAACTGGAATTTTAGCCATTTTTTGACGTGAAATTGTAAACATGTGGACATGGATTTTGAAAATTCTAGAGAGAATTTTAAAAGCTTCAAGAGAATTTCAACAATTTTGAGAGGGATTTGAAAAGTTTCAATGGGAATGGGAAGAATTGGGACAAAAATTGGAAAATTTTGAAGGGACTTTGAAAAAATTTCAACTGGAATTTTAGCCATTTTTTGACGTGAAATTATAAACATGTGGACATGGATTTTGAAAATTCTAGAGAGAATTTTAAAAGCTTCAAGAGAATTTCAACAATTTTGAGAGAGATTTGAAAAGTTTCAATGGGAATGGGAAGAATTGGGACAAAAATTGGAAAATTTTTAAGGGACTTTGAAAAAATTTCAACTGGAATTTTAGCCATTTTTTGACGTGAAATTGTAAACATGTGGACATGGATTTTGAAAATTTTAGAGAGAATTTTAAAAGCTTCAAGAGAATTTCAACAATTTTGAGAGGGATTTGAAAAGTTTCAATGGGAATAGGAAGAATTGGGACAAAAATTGGAAAATTTTTAAGGGACTTTGAAAAAATTTCAACTGGAATTTTAGAATTTTTTGACGTGAAATTGTAAACATGTGGACATGGATTTTGAAAATTCTAGAGAGAATTTTAAAAGCTTCAAGAGAATTTCAACAATTTTGAGAGGGATTTGAAAAGTTTCAATGGGAATGGGAAGAATTGGGACAAAAATTGGAAAATTTTTAAGGGACTTTGAAAAAATTTCAACTGGAATTTTAGCCATTTTTTGACGTGAAATTGTAAACATGTGGACATGGATTTTGAAAATTCTAGAGAGAATTTTAAAAGGTTCAAGAGAATTTCAACAATTTTGAGAGGGATTTGAAAAGTTTCAATGGGAATGGGAAGAATTGGGACAAAAATTGGAAAATTTTTCAGGGACTTTGAAAAAATTTCAACTGGAATTTTAGCCATTTTTTGACGTGAAATTGTAAACATGTGGACATGGATTTTGAAAATTCTAGAGAGAATTTTAAAAGCTTCAAGAGAATTTCAAGAATTTTGAGAGGGATTTGAAAAGTTTCAATGGGAATGGGAAGAATTGGGACAAAAATTGGAAAATTTTTAAGGGACTTTGAAAAAATTTCAGCTGGAATTTTAGCCATTTTTTGACGTGAAATTGTAAACATGTGGACATGGATTTTGAAAATTCTAGAGAGAATTTTAAAAGCTTCAAGAGAATTTCAACCATTTTGAGAGGGATTTGAAAAGTTTCAATGGGAATGGGAAGAATTGGGACAAAAATTGGAAAATTTTTAAGGGACTTTGAAACAATTTCAACTGGAATTTTAGCCATTTTTTGACGTGAAATTGTAAACATGTGGACATGGATTTTGAAAATTCTAGAGAGAATTTTAAAAGCTTCAAGAGAATTTCAACAATTTTGAGAGGGATTTGAAAAGTTTCAATGGGAATAGGAAGAATTGGGACAAAAATTGGAAAATTTTTAAGGGACTTTGAAAAAATTTCAACTGGAATTTTAGAATTTTTTGACGTGAAATTGTAAACATGTGGACATGGATTTTGAAAATTCTAGAGAGAATTTTAAAAGCTTCAAGAGAATTTCAACAATTTTGAGAGGGATTTGAAAAGTTTCAATGGGAATGGGAAGAATTGGGACAAAAATTGGAAAATTTTTAAGGGACTTTGAAAAAATTTCAACTGGAATTTTAGCCATTTTTTGACGTGAAATTGTAAACATGTGGACATGGATTTTGAAAATTCTAGAGAGAATTTTAAAAGCTTCAAGAGAATTTCAACAATGTTGAGAGGGATTTGAAAAGTTTCAATGGGAATGGGAAGAATTGGGACAAAAATTGGAAAATTTTTAAGGGACTTTGAAAAAATTTCAGCTGGAATTTTAGCATTTTTGACGTGAAATTGTAAACATGTGGACATGGATTTTGAAAATTCTAGAGAGAATTTTAAAAGCTTCAAGAGAATTTCAACAATTTGGAGAGGGATTTGAAAAGTTTCAATGGGAATGGGAAGAATTGGGACAAAAATTGGAAAATTTTTAAGGGACTTTGAAACAATTTCAACTGGAATTTTAGCCATTTTTTTACGTGAAATTATAAACATGTGGACATGGATTTTGAAAATTCTAGAGAGAATTTTAAAAGCTTCAAGAGAATTTCAACAATTTTGAGAGGGATTTGAAAAGTTTCAATGGGAATGGGAAGAATTGGGACAAAAATTGGAAAATTTTTAAGGGACTTTGAAAAAATTTCAACTGGAATTTTAGCCATTTTTTGACGTGAAATTGTAAACATGTGGACATGGATTCTGAAAATTCTAGAGAGAATTTTAAAAGCTTCAACAGAATTTCAACAATTTTGAGAGGGATTTGAAAAGTTTCAATGGGAATGGGAAGAATTGGGACAAAAATTGGAAAATTTTGAAGGGACTTTGAAAAAATTTCAACTGGAATTTTAGCCATTTTTTGACGTGAAATTGTAAACATGTTGAAGTGGATTTTGAAAATTCTAGAGAGAATTTTAAAAGCTTCAACAGAATTTCAACAATTTTGAGAGGGATTTGAAAAGTTTCAATGGGAATGGGAAGAATTGGGACAAAAATTGGAAAAGTTTTAAGGGACTTTGAAAAAATTTCAACTGGAATTTTAGCCATTTTGACGTGAAATTGTAAACATGTGGCCATG